>NC_084731.1:45340681-45345681 GCF_033978785.1 Entelurus aequoreus | reverse complement strand
AGAGCTAAAACGACACATTACACATTTAAGCATATCAAATAATTATAGTTGCTCATTACATACACAAAGTTGCCATGGCAGAAGTCTGATAGAAAGTATTCAGTAACAAACGTGTCCGCATCATTCAACTTTCTACAACATGAGCTTGACTCAATGAATTATTGGGGCCACCAGGTGTGGTAAAATATCAAATTACTATTGCTAAAGTTATTTCTGATTTCGCTAAGGGGTCCCCTACCCTAATACCACCCTCCAGTGGTTCACAGAGGCTGAAAAGACTTTCATTGACCTCAAACATGACCTGTCCTCCGGTACTTGACTATTGGCTGACCTTTTTCTTAGATGTTTCTGAAAGTGATAGTATTACTAACACAGTCCCTTTTTCAGAAACAGAAGGGGGTGACTGAGGGTGGATAAGTTTGGTCTTGTTAACGCAAGATCCTTGACAAACAAAACATTTATCCTGAAGGATTTATTCGTCTCCCGCGGACTGGACTTCCTCTGTGTGACGGAGACATGGCTGAGAACTGGTGAGTTCGCTCCTCTAAATGAACTTTTATCACCGGAGTGCTCGTATTTTAATTCTCCGCGGTCGTCTGGCCGAAAAGGAGGAGGATTAGCAGTCGTTTTTAAAAATGACTTTAAATGCCGTCAGATCCGCCTGCAATCCTCCTTTTCAAGCTTCGAACTATGCATGTTTGAGCTGGGTCTTTCTGATGTCGACCTGTGTGCCGTCGTCTATCGACCACCCAAGTACCACAAAGACTTCATAAATGACTTTTCTGAATTCCTGGCCGAAATTCTGCCCAAATATGATCGTGTTGTTATTGTTGGTGACTTTAATATTCACACCTGCTGCCCAGACGAACCTCTATCCAGGAGCTTCCTGAATGTCATTGACTCTTTTAATTTTATACAGTCTGTATCTGGTTCCACACATGAACGTGGGCATACGCTAGACCTCGTACTGTCTTATGGTTTTAATGTTGACAATGTTGTTGTTGGTGATGCTGTGTTTTCTGATCACAGTCCTGTTATGTTTAATTTAAGTTTGGACCCTGATGTGAAACCACTTGCTGTGCGTCATGGCCGTGTTTTTAGGTCTGACACCGCAGCCACCTTCTCCCCTTTATTCACTGTGTCCATGCAGAGCATATCACACTCTGCAGACACTGAACAATTGATGTGCTCTTTTCTTTCTATATGTTCTGAGGTTCTGGATAGTATAGCGCCCCTCAAAGCTATACGTCCAAAGCCAAAACAGGAGCCTTGGCTCAATGAAACCACACGCACAGCTCGCCGTGAGTGGCGAAGGGCGGAGCGCAAGTGGAAAGGGGATCACTTGGAGGTTTCTTATCAAATTTTAAAAGAAAACTGTCAGAACTATCAAAGTGTGGTTAAAGCTGAGAAAACAAAATATCTGTCAGACTTAATTTTAAATAGTATCAGCAAGCCACGTGTTCTTTTTTATACTATTAGTTATGTTCTTAATCCGAATCCAGCCACTTTACTGGAGATGACAAATGAAACTTGTGAAAAATGTCTCTCCTTTTTTAACGATAAGGTTGCTTCTATTCGGGCAAATCTTTCTCGCTCTCCATTGAGTTTTAATGTGGCCACTCAGTGCTCGGCTGTGTTTAGTCAGTTTGAGCCTGTGTCCATGCCTGAGCTTACAGGAATAGTCGACAAACTGAAACCCTCGCCCTGTCCCACAGACCCAGTTCCCCCTCGTTTTTTTAAAGAAATCTGGGACACTATTGACTTGTCTGTTAGGGACATCATCAACAGCAGCTTGATTTCTGGCTGTGTCCCCTCTTTTTGTAAAAGAGCTGTTGTTGAGCCTTTTGATTAAAAAAAACAGGTCTAGATCCGACAAGTTTGTCAAATTATCGGCCCATTTCCAAATTACCTTTTGTGTCAAAAATTCAGGAGAAATGTGTTTTAGCGCAACTGCAGCCTTTTTTAGATGAAAATAGCACTTTAGATCCATTTCAGTCTGGATACAAAGCTTTGCACAGTACTGAATCTGCACTTTTAAAGGTTTTTAATGACTTGCTTTTAATGTCTGATTCTGATAGCTCTGCCATTTTAGTGCTTTTAGATCTTACAGCTGCCTTTGATACAGTCGACCACACAATTCTTTTAGACCGCCTGAGAGACTGTGTGGGTGTCAGGGGGACTGCATTAGAGTGGTTCAGATCCTACCTGTCAGAGAGGTCCTTCTCTGTCAGGCTGGGGGACGCCACCTCTTCTTCTGCTCCGCTTTACTGTGGTGTCCCCCAGGGATCCATTCTAGGCCCCATCCTGTTTTCCTTGTACATTCTCCCTCTTGGAGAGATTTTTAAGAAACATGGAGTGTCTTATCACTTTTATGCAGATGACTGCCAAATTTATATGCCAATTTCAAAAGGCCACGGCCCCCTGACACCCCTTCTCAACTGTCTATGTGATGTCAAGGCTTGGTTAGCCCAGAATTTTTTAATAATGAATGAGGGAAAAACGGAAATTTCCGTTTTTGGTCCAGCCCTCACTGACTTGGGACCATTGCAAAATTATGTGCGTCCCAAAGTCACCAGCCTTGGCGTCACTATAGACAGCGATTTTAAATTTGACAAACAAGTCAATGGCGTTTTAAAATCGTGTTTTTATCATCTTCGTCTTTTAGCAAAGGTAAAACCATTTTTATCTTTTAACCTTTTTGAACAAGTCGTGCATGCTTTTATTTCAAGTCGCCTGGACTACTGCAATGCACTTTATGCTGGCATTAGCCAAAAAGCTCTCTCCAGGTTGCAGTTAGTCCAGAACGCGGCAGCACGACTTTTAACAGGGGCCAGGAAACGCGAGCATACAACCCCAATTCTTCGGAGTTTGCACTGGCTCCGTGTTCATTTTAGAATTGATTTTAAATCCTTGCTGTTTGTTTTTAAAGCTTTAAATGGGCTGGCACCTCAGTATATCTCGGACCTCATCCAAATTTACACTCCTGCGCGCGCTCTGAGGTCCGAGAGCCAGCTCCAGCTCGTGGTGCCCAGGACGAGACTTAAAACCAGGGGAGACAGCGCCTTCTCTGTGGTCGGCCCTAAACTCTGGAACACTCTACCCCTCCATGTTCAAACTGCTTCCACAGCGGAGTGTTTTAAGTCTCGTCTTAAGACCCACTTTTATTCTTTGGCTTTTAACACTACGTGAGTTGTGTGGTCTTCTGTCCTCTGTTGTCCTCTGTGTTTTTTATAAATTTTGATGTCTATTTTACTGTTTTAATTGGTTTTACCCTTTAAAATCGTTTTTAATAATATTTATTTTTTTATATTGTTTCTGTATTGGTTTTCTATTCATTTATTCTTTGTTTTTATTCAGTCATTGATGTAGCATAATATTGTTTTTAATATTGTTTTTAATATTGTTTTTAATTTTGTTTTTAATATTGTTTTTAACATGGCTGTGCAGCACTTTGGAATCATTCTTGTTGTGTAAATGTGCTATATAAATAAAGTGGATTGGATTGGACTCTGACACATTCCATAATTTTAACATTTTTCCCGTGGGTAAGAAGTTATAACAAAATTTTAATTTGAAAATAACGATTTTGCACATCGATAGTAGTTTAGTAGATCAAATTGGAATATGGAGTAGGTGAGGGTGAACCATGAATAGTCTTTGAATTCACTGATATGATCAATCCGGTACAAGGGAAAAGTTACTTGCTGACTTGTGTTGACAATTACAGTGGTTGGCCAGAAGCAACCCCAACCTCAAAAGAGGATGCAATATCAGTAATTAAATGACTTGTGAATGACCTAATACCCCGACATAGTTTCCCCAAAAAGATTAGGTCAGACAACGGCACCCATTTTTTAAAATTACTCACTTAGCATTGTTCGAAAAAGCTCTCGGACTAGAACACATGTTTGGGGTACCATCCTCAGTCCCAAGGTAAGGTTGAAAGGATGGACCAGAATATCAAAAACTAATTGGCTAAAATCTGTGCACAGACCAAATTGAATTGGATTGACATGTTACAATTAGCGTTAAGGATCATTCGAATGTCCGTGAATAAAACTGTTTTACCGCCCTTTGAGTTTTTTCACCCTATGAGCTGCATACAGGTCAGCCCTTCCCAGGACCAGCACCCCCCCTGGAAGAAAGAATCAGCGTAAAACCAAAATGGTATTTTACACAAAATGCAGAATTTGTGTACCAGTTCTTCTGTACAGATTCGAGGATGACAGCCCGCCACTCCAGATTCCCTTCCGCCCGCTGTGAGGGTCAAGATCAAGGTCATCAAACGCAAGTGGACGGATCCCAGGTGGACTGGTCCCTTCAAGGTCGTGGAACGGACGTCCCACGCCCTTCGACTGGCTGGTAAAGGGGACACCTGATACCACCTCTACCTCTGCACTCCTGCTGAGGAACCTGACACGGAAGGGGCCCAGAAGACGACGCTGAGAGAGACCTCCGTGTAGATCTTCCAGATTTTCTACCTACATTACTCTTTTCAACTTCTATATTGTATATCCTTATTTGCGACCAATCCATATGCTAAATGTTTCTTAGTTTTTCTTGCTTGTTTTCAGCATAACTATTTGTGTCGTTACTTTAAGTGAAAAGTTTGATGTTTATCCCCGTTTTGTTACCTAAATTACTCTGATATTGATAGACGAAAGGCAGGATGTTACACCTGGTAGTATTCCCAGACGGACTGGTGCTTGGGCTTGTTCTACTGTCTTTGTGTCTCAGTTCTTCCTTCCCGACGACAGTGACTGACAAGTGTCTTAGAACATATGGCGGACTTTAAATAGACTGGGTCACAGGGGACAGCAAGACTTCTTTTTGACCTATGCAGTGTGTTTAATTGCGGGGGACATAATAGCTATTACTGTGGTAGTAACCTCCTTCTTTGTTACGACTCAACCCTGAACCATTGGTGTCGGATGCAGACAACATACTCTGGTAAGTGGTGCCCATCGTCCCTTTTATGTTGTTTTGGGGGTTGACCTGAC
>NC_084731.1:45295681-45335681 GCF_033978785.1 Entelurus aequoreus | reverse complement strand
GGAGCTATTGTTAGTAGTTATTGTTCATGTGCCTGATGGCCGAGGGGAAAAAAAAATGTTCAGGTGGCAGGAGGTGTGGGTCTGGATGGAGCGTAGTCTCCTGCCTGAGGGGAGAGGGGAGAATAGTGTGTGTCCAGGGTGAGAAGAGTCAGCTGTAATCCGACCCACACGCCTCCTGGTCCTGGAGGAGAACAAGTCCTGGAGGGATGGGAGCTTGCAGCCAATCACCTTCTCAGCAGCATGTACGATGCGCTGCAGTCTATGCTTATCCTGGACTGTGGCGCTGGGGAACCACACTGTGATGGAGGAGGTCAGGATGGACTCTATGATGGCTGAGTAAAACTGCACCAGCATCTCGGTCGGCACCTTAAGTTTCCTCAGCTGCCGCAGGAAGTACATCCTCTGCTGCGCCTTCTTGATGAGGGAGCTGATGGTCGGCTCCCATTTGAGGTCTTGGGTGATGTTGGTTCCCAAGAAACGGAAGGAGTCCACAATGGGGACGGGGGTGGGAGAGTCAATCAGGGTGATGGGGATGGTGGGGCTGTGACTTTCCTGAAGTCTATGATCATCTCCACTGTTTTCTGGGCGTTAAGCTCCAGGTTGTTGAGGCTGCACCAGGACGCCAGCTGGTCCACCTCTCTCCTGTAGGCAGACTCATCGTCATCCGAGATGAGCCCGATGAGGGTGGTGTCATCCGCAAACTTGAGCAGTTTTACAGATTGGTGACTAGAGGTGCAGCAGTTTGTATACAGGGAGAAGAGCCAGGGGGAGAGTACACAGCCCTGAGGAGTACCAGTGTTTGTGGTTCGACTGTCCGAGACAATCTTCCCCAGCTGCACGTGCTGTCTTCGGTCTGTCAGGAAGTCATTGATCCAACTGCAGAGGGAGTCGGGCACGCTGAGCTGGTAGAGCTTGTCTCATAGCAGTCCAGGGAGGATGGTGTTGAAGGCAGAGCTGAAGTCCACAAACAGGATCCTAGCGTAGGTTCCTGGGGAGTCCAGATGCTCCAGGATGAAGTGGAGGGCCAGGTTCACTGTATCATCCACAGACCTGTTGGCTCTATAGGCGAACTGCAGTGGGTCCAGGAGGGGGGCGGTGATGTCCTTAAGGTGGGGCACACACATATATATATGTGTGTATATATATATACACATATATATGTATATATACATATATGTATGTATATATATATATATATATATATATATATATATATATATATATATATATATATATATATATATATATATATATATATATATATATATATAGATTTGTATCAGTGACGTGCGGTGAGGTTCATGGCTGGTGAGGCACTGACTTCATCACAGTCAGATTTACAAACATATGAACCATAAAGAGTATCTTATTCACCATTTGATTGGCAGCAGTTAACGGGTTATGTTTAAAAGCTCATACCAGCATTCTTCCCTGCTTGGCACTCAGCATCAAGGGTTGGAATTGGTTGAAAATTATTCCCGGGCGCGGCGCCGTTGCTGCCCACTGCTCCCCTCACCTCCCAGGGGGTGAGCAAGGGGATGGGTCAAATGCAGAGGACAAATTTCACCACACCTAGTGTGTGTGACATTCATTGGTACTTTAACTTAACTTTACACATACAAACTGTAGCACGCAAAAAAGCACATTTAATTAAAAAAAACGTTATGGTCTTACCTTTACTTATAAATGAAGTCCATGCGCCGCTCCTTTTGAACAAAAGCATCGATAACTTGTCTATAGAAGTCTTCCTTATCTTTCTTCAGTTTTAAAAGTCTCTCTGTCTCGATGGAGATTTTCCTTTAATTATTACCTCGTGCTTAAATTGAAAGTCCAGTTTAGAAAACTGTTTTATTTTAGATATGTAATCCTCCATGTTAAAAGTTCAGGCGAGAGGAAATAATAAACGATCGCTGCTAACTGTTGCTGCTTGTTGTCACTTCTTCTGCAGCCGAGTAGTCGCAAGAATGATATCTGGGATCACTAGCGCCCTCTACCACCAGGAGGCGGGAATACTGCGAGCCTCAGCCAGTGAGTCTTCGCAGCCGTTTTATGATTGCTCAGCACAAGAAATACGTTACACACATACAGTTGTTGACAAAATACACTGGACATCATATACCTCAGCTAACTGAACTATGGAAATGTATAATATAATTCATATAGCAATACGGTCTCACTGCACAGCAGGCCAGCAGTTAGCCGAGTCATTGCGCAATCCATGGTGAGGCTCAACTGGCTGGTGACTCACCGCAAGTCTCTTCTCAGTATTTGAACGGCAAATGTGAAAATTCAGCGATTTTTAATAAAAATAATCTAAAACTGGTGAAGTTAAATGGAAAATAACTTTATAGTATAATCACTGGATACATATAACAATTTAATTATTTTTTTTTCTTTTTACATTTTTTTTCTTTCCATGGTGGCACGTGAGGCCCCGCCTCACCTGCCTCCCCTGACTGCACGTCACTGATACATACATATATATATGTATATATATATGTACGTATATATATATACGTATATATATATATACATATATATATATACGTATATATATATATATATATGCGTATATATATATATATATATATACATATATATATACACATATACATATATATATACACGTATATATATATATATATATATGTATATATATATACATATATATATATATATATATATATATATATATATATATATATATATATGTATGTATGTATGTATGTATGTATGTATGTATGTATGTATGTATGTATGTATGTATGTATGTATGTATGTATGTATGTATGTATGTATGTATGTATGTATATATTTATATATATATATATATTAGGGCTGGGAATCTTTGGGTGTCCCACGATTCGATTCAGAATCGATTCTTGGGGTCACGATTCGATTCAAAATCGATTTTTTTTTTCCAATTCAACGCGATTCTCGATTCAAAAACGATTTTTTTATTTATTTTTTAAATGAAAACAATACACAATAATACCATAATAATGCCATACAATTCCAAAACCAAACCCAATTTTGGAGTTCTGAACTTGTGATTTCTTGCAGTGTTAAGTGGTAATATTTCACATGTGTCCCAATTGACTTTATACCCTGACAAACAGCCATATTCAGTGATGACATTATTGATATAGTGTAGAGAGGAGTTAACATGTGACAGGTACAGAATTATGTCGTCACAATACATCGATAGCTTATTATACTGAGAGCCAATTTTTATAACATGAATATTATTTTCACTTCTTATTTTTGCAGCTAAGGGTTCAATAACCAAATTAAATAATAATCCAGATGCAGGGCATCCTTGTTTTACTCCTCTTTTTAACGAAAAAGGTTCTGAAATAGGATTATTGGTTTTGACTGATGCCATGGGCCTTGTATAAAGCATCTTAATCCATTGTATAAAATTATCTCCAAATCCAAATTACGTAATGTGCAAAACATAAATGACCAGTTTATGCGGTCGAATGCCTTCTCCGCATCAACAGTATATACTGCTGTGGGATAAGGGAGACTTCTAGCATTTTGAGAGCAAGGCATTTTGAGAGTCTCTAAAAAGATGGTTGTCATTAGTTTTTCTTCCTAATATTTCATGACTTTTCCTAATCCATCAGGGAGACACAGAAAAATATAAAATCAACTGCATGATTGTTTCTCATTTCTCTGTACACATTTTGACCACGCCATCGTTCCTCAGGGGTCATATAGACCCCAGGATTGGAAAGCACTATAAGTCTTTGTGTGTTAGAGTGAGACACATGATCCAATGGACTTTTTTGTGCTCCCAAGTGATCTGAACACAGAGAATTCAATTGTGAGTTGATCTGACCATCATACACTGAATTATTGTTGGTTTAATATCGTTTGGCAGCCATTTTGACAGTTTTCCATAGATATTTCGGCACATTGCACCCCCCCCCCACCAAATACCCCCCAGTGGGAAATTACTTATGTGTGCTCCTAAGTCCCCTGAACACAAAGAAACAAATAGTGAGTCAATCCAACCATCATAGACCGAGTTATTGCAGTTTGAATACTGTTAGGCTTGGTCTTGAATGTGACCAAAAGTGATTTTCGTAATTTCTGAACGTACAAATACATATAAACTCAGTTTTCCATATAAGTGTCACACAAGAAATGAAATGGAACAATCACTGTGAGTTTATCTGACTATTACATGCTGAACTAGTGTGGTTTGAGTAGCGTTTGGTGGCCATTTTAGCGTTTTTCTACCTCGAACATCCCAGTAGGAAACCATTTATTTGTGCTCCTAAGTCCCCTGAACACAGAAAAAAGCAGTGAGTAGATCTTTATTAGTAATTGATGCAGAAACCACTGAGATAAATGGTCTTGAAAATAAATTTATAATTTATACTCTGTCGGAATGGCGGGATGTCGGAACAGTTCAAACATTCCGTTCCCGCGCCGTGTGAGAACAGGAGGAGGGGAGGGGGGAGGAGCAAACATATAAAAGCACTCGCATAGCAGCCTTCTAAACCATTTCTCTGCTGCTGTCTCTGCTGCTGTTTGTGATATACTCTCTCTCTCTCTCTCTTGTTTCGAGTTTGCCTTCTAAACCATTTCTCTGCTGCTGTTTGTGATATACTCTCTCTCTCTCTCTTGTTTCGAGTTTGCCTTCTAAACCATTTCTCTGCTGCTGTTTGTGATATACTCTCTCTCTCTCTCTCTCTTGTTTTGAGTTTGATGATGCCAAACCACAAGACGTTCTCTGTCCAGGAGGTTTTGGATCAGGTTTTTAGTGAAGAGGTAGACATAGAGGAAAATGTGTCTGAAATCGAAGACAATGTTGTGGAAGACCCTGATTATGGGGCATCGTCCTCTGATGAGGATGAGACCCTTGATGCTGAAGTTCCTGTCAACACTGGAACACCAGCAGACATTTTCCTGTCCAAAAATGGAAAGTTGTCGTGGTCCCCTGCCCCACGTCAACGGCAGGGTAGACTTAGCGCTGGTAATGTCATCAAAATGGTTCCAGGCCCAACCCGATATGCGATTAGCCGTGTCCAAGACATAAAATCTGCATTTGAGCTCCTCATGACACCATCAATTGAGAACCATGTACTCTTGATGACCAATTTAGAGGGGAGTCGTGTGTTTGGGGACAGTTGGAAGCCGATCGATGCAATTGACTTGCAGGCATACATCGGGTTGCTCATTTTGGGGGGCGTGTACAAGTCCAAAGGCGAGGCAGCAGAAAGCCTGTGGAATAAAGAGACTGGAAGGGCCATCTTCCCAGCCACCATGTCTCTGAAGAAATTCCATATTATGTCTCGTGTCCTACGGTTCGATGACAGAGAGAAAAGACAGGGCCGGAGAGAACATGACAAGCTGGCAGCTATCCGGGATGTATGGGACAAGTGGGTTCAGCAACTGCCATTGCTTTACAACCCAGGCCCCCATGTGACTGTGGATGAATGTCTGGTGGCGTTTCGTGGCCGCTGTCCATTTAGACAGTACATCCCGAGTAAACCAGCCAAATACGGCATTAAAATATGGGCAGCATGTGATGCCCAGTCGAGCTATGCCTGGAATATGCAGGTCTACACCGGCAAAGCCCCTGGGGAAGCACCTGAAAAAAATCAGGGCATGAGGGTTGTCCTGGACATGGCTGAGGGACTGGAGGGGCACAATATAACGTGCGACAACTTCTTCACCTCCTATGCCCTTGGTGAAGAACTCGCAAAGCGGAAAGTCACCATGCTGGGGACAGTCCGCAAGAACAAGCCAGAGCTTCCCTCTGAGCTTGTTGCAATCAAGAACAGACAGGCTACATCCTCAGTGTTTGCCTTCACTGAGAACGCCACAGCTGTTTCGTATTGCCCCAAGAAAGGGAAGAACGTTGTGCTCATGAGTACGATGCACAAGGATGCCCAGCTCAGCACCAGGGAGGACAAGAAGCCACAAATGGTGTTGGACTACAATGCCACAAAGGGTGGTGTTGACAACCTGGATAAAGTCACAGGCACGTACAGCTGCCGACGCATGACTGCACGATGGCCCCTTGTTGTATTCTTCAACATCATCGATGTGAGTGCCTACAACGCTTTTGTGCTTTGGAGGGAGATCAGTGAAGGCTGGAACAGCGAAAAGCTGTACCGGAGGAGGCTGTTCCTGGAACAGCTGGGGTACGCGCTGGTGCAACCCCAAATTGCACGAAGAGTTGTCCTACCAAGAGCCTCAGCGGCTGCTGTGGTGATAGTGGAGGATGTTCAGAGGGAGGCACACACCTCCAATCCTCCAGTGGCCAGAGGGCAAAAACGAGGCAGGTGCCAGATCTGTTCCACTAGGAACGATAACAAGACAACTAATACATGTGGGGGATGTGGCAAATACATCTGCAAGGAGCACATCCGTTGTGGATCATGTGCCCAGTAGTGCTTTACCCTTTCTTGGAGAGTGGGGGATGAATATTGCCATTTTTCATTTGTTTTACATTTCTTGAGAGAGGTAGACTCTAGGCTACTTTTTGCAGTCTGTGAAAAAATAGGAGTGGCAGACTTTTACAGTATTTTAGTTTTTTTGAAATAAGACAATATTTTTGGTAAATAGCCTACTGTCTTGTTATTTTTTTCTTCAAATATGGACACTCCAAATGGCCGGCCAATGGTCAGATATTTGTTGTTGTTGAAAAAAAAAAAAACAAAAAAAAAAAAAATACAAAATATAAAGAGTAATAAAAAAACTTCCCCCATTGAGGATTGCCACCTTATCCTGGTCAGAGGGTTTGTGCTTGACCCTTTCTTGGAGAGTGAGACGAATATTGTTATTTTCAAATGGACACTCCAAATGGCCAACGGTCAGATATTTGTTGTTGTTGAAAAAAAAAAAAAAAGAAAAAAAAAAAGAAAAAAAAAAAAAGTTATAAAAAACTTCCCCCTGGAGGATTGCCACCTTATCGTGGTCAGGGGGTTTGCGTGCTTCCATGACCCTAAGAGCTATAGCTGGTCTTAGGGTAGAAGCCTGACTAAGTGCAATCTAAATGGCAAAAAACAACAACAACAACAACACCATACAATTAATACAATTCGGTCACATTCAATGATGGCCGCCTAACAGTATTCAAACTGCGATAACTCGGTCTAAGATGGTTGGATTGACTCACAATTTGTTTCTTTGTGTTCAGGGGACCTAGGAGCACAAATAAGTGGTTTACCACTGGGAGGTTATCTGGGGGGGGGGGGGGGGCGTAGTGTGCCAAAAAATCAATAAAAAACGGTCAAATTTGACACCAAACGGTATTCAAACAACAATAATTCAGTGTATGATGGTCAGATCGACTCAGAGTTGACTTCTCTGTGTTCAGAAGACTTGGGAGCACAAAAAAGTCAATTGGATCATGTGTCTTACTCCCACACACAACAACTTATAGAGCTTTACATCTCTGGGGTCTATGTGACCCCTGAGGAACGATGGTGTAGGCAAAAATCGAGGTCAATAGGAGGGTTAAACAAATTCCTTGTATTGTCTGAAGATTGTCGACCTTCCATGAAGCCAGTTTGGTCAGTATGAATTAATTTTCCTATTACATTTGATAATCGTGTGGCTAAGATTTTTGCCAAGATTCAAAAGGATTCTCTATTCATTCAATACATAGGATTTCAGCAGGATCTACCCCAGTCTGCTGACATGCAAGCAGAGTAGTAGATTTTTTTAAAAAGCTTTTATAATTGTAAAGGACAATGTTTTATCAACTGATTGCAATAATGTACATTTGTTTTAACTATTAAATGAACCAAAAATATGACTTATTTTATCTTTGTGAAAATATTGGACACAGTGTGTTGTCAAGCTTATGAGATGCGATGCAAGTGTAAGCCACTGTGACACTATTGTTCTTTTTTAATTTTTTTTTATAAATGTCTAATGATAATGTCAATGAGGGATTTTTAATCACTGCTATGTTGAAATTGTAACTAATATTGATACTGTTGTTGATAATATTCATTTTTGTTTCACTACTTTTGGTTTGTTCTGTGTCGTGTTTGTGTCTCCTCTCAATTGCAGTTCTGAGTGTTGCTGGGCAGGCACGTGCACACATAGGGCCCTATGGGTGCCTGAGCCCCTGCCCTTTTTTGCCTCGTCTTAAAAAGTGCCCTCTGCCTGTGTGTGTGTTGTTTTTTTTTCTTTAAACAACATTAATAAATTCCTGTCAGGGATGTAAAAAACAAAAACAAAAAAAACAGCGGTACAAAAACTCCACGTTTTCTTGTAATACCGGGTTGTTTGAGCCTGCCGCTTCCTTTAAACGTTTAGCCCCTCCTCGATCTGCGGGCTGCAGCCAGGGTTACTCAGACGTGACAGTGGAGCAACTTGAACCTGTGAGTTATGGTCTAGTCGCCGTCCACTTATTCAGCATCTAATATGGGTAATATTTCAGAAAAACGCTGTATTATTCTATTAGTCAATGTGTCAGCTTCTGTTTTTGCCGGACGTCGGAGCACGGCGCATCAATTGAGCACGGCACATCAAGTCCGCACAGAGCAGAGCGGATCGTGCGGGACAGGAAGTAATGTACAAAATAAAACACCGGGTTAATTTTCAAAATAAAATGCACGTTTACGGCGGATCACATTTCTCTCACAGTAGAGTTTTAGATATAAGGTTATTGTGACTTTGCTATTACTGTGTGGGTTAACAAAATAATAATAATAATAATGATAATAATAACAATAATAATAAGAACAATGATAATGATAATAATAATAATAATTATTATTATTATTAATAATAATAATAATTTCAGCATTCTGGGGATATAAGATGTAGGTTATCTGTTAGGAATATTGCCATCTGTATTTAAACTTGATTCATGTTGATTATGCCTGCAGCCCAAAGCCAAAAAAAGAAAGGATACAGCCCTCTACTGGCCCCTGGTCCATATTTTTGGCCCTGTATTGCGTTTCAGTTGTTTAGTCTGAGCATTAAGTGAGATAGACCATAAGTTACAACTTGATGGTGTTTTCATCAAGTTAAGGGAAGAAGGACAGATTTTCACATTGAAGTTTTTTCCATTTGGGTATTTATTTTTGTATTTTTTTTCAAAGTTCATGTTGCACTGTTCAATGTTCAATATTAAAGTGCTTATCTTTAACAAAAAATAGCCTAATAATAAACCAGTGTTTTGTTGCTTTTCATGTCTTCCAAGCCTATGATAATGTAAATTAACTCATTATGACCATAATTTGTTGACACAAAAGAAATGGCAATCACTTTTACCTACAAAGGACACACAGCTAAGTAGTTAGCTTCCTATTAGCAAATTTAATTTTACATTAATTTCCATATTGTGTAAAGGACCAAAAAAAAAATGCCTGCCCTTTTCTGACTTTGAGCCCCTGCCCCTCTATAATCATGTGCACGTCCCTGTTGCTGGGTCAGGTTTGGTTTTGGAATTGGATTGCATTGTTATGGTATTGCTGTGTATTGTTTTGTTGGATTGATTAATTTTAAAAAAATCAAATAAAAAAAAAAAAAATAAATAAAAAAAAACACCAAAAAAAAATCGATTTTTTAAAAATGAGAATCGATTCTGAATCGCACAACGTGACAATCACGATTCGAATTCGAATCGATTTTTTCCCACACCCCTAATATATATATACATACATACATACATATGTATATGTATGTATATATATGTATATATCAGCATCCCCCGCGACCCCAAAAAAGGGACAAGTGGTAAAAAATGGATGGATGGATGTATGTATGTATGCAGCTGAGATAGGCTCCAGCGAGCCCCTGCGACCCCAAAAGGGACAAGCGGTAGGTAGAAAATGGATGGTATATATATATATATACAGTATATAAATATATATATATATACTGTATATATATATATATATATATACTGTATATATATATATATATATATATATATATATATATATATATATATATATATATATATATATATATATATATATATATATATATATATATATATATATATATATATATACACTACCATTCAAAAGTTTGGGGTCACATTGAAATGTCCTTATTTTTGAAGGAAAAGCACTGTACTTTTCAATGAAGATATCACATTTGTGGGGTCAATTAAACGCTCAAAATGGCCAGAAAAAGAGAACTTTCATCTGAAACTCGACAGTCTATTCTTGTTCTTAGAAATGAAGGCTATTTCACAAAATTGTTTGGGTGACCCCAAACTTTTGAACGGTAGTGTATATATATATATATATATATATATATATATATATATATATATATATATATATATATATATATATATATATATATATATATATATATATATATATATATATATATATATATATATATGCCTCGGATACACAGGTAACCTCTCCCTTGCCCGCTCAGCCCTTTCCCACTTCCCCGCTTACGCTCCAGGGGGAACCAATTTCCCCACCCCTCTTGTCCCCCAACCCCACCAGTTCCCTCCCGAGGACTGGCACACCCGACCCAGTTGTCCCACACTTGGTGATTGGAAGGGAGTGGCCAAGGCAGCAGAAAAGGCCTCCGGACTGCTTGCAGGACTTTGTGGTGTCCTTAGACTGAAGGAAAATAAGGGAAACGGGAGGTTTGTGAACCCGCTTTTGTGTGATGTAAGGGTTACGTTGTCTACACTGTTTTGTTTGCACTAATGCAGGGGTCGGCAACCCGCGGCTCCGGAGCCGCATGCGGCTCCTTGACCACTCTGATGCGGCTCAGCTACATACATGCCGACTCCCCCGATTTTCCCAGGAGAATTATGGATCTCAGTGTCTCTCATAGATTACTCCCAGGTAAATATTAATCCTATATACACTCTAATTACTAAATAAAGGGCGTGCTCTAATTGCACTACAGTAATTGTCCTCTATAGCATTTACATACAGCGTGCCAGTCCAGCCACATGTTGCATGTTGTTATTACTTTCGCACTCAGGAGACAGCAAAGCATACTTACTCATCAGCCACACAGCTTACACTGACGGTAGCCGTATCAAACAACTTTAACATTGTTACGTTACAAATATGCGCCACAATGTGAACCCACACCAAAAAAAGAATGAAAAACACATTTCTGGAGAACATCCCACCGAAACACAACATAAACACAACACAACCATTACCCAGAATCCCATGCAGCCCTAACTCTTCCGGTCTACATTATACACCCCCGCTACCACCAAATCCCCCCACACATCAACCCCCCCCCCCCCCTCTCCGTGCGTTGGTTGAGCGGAAGAGTTAGGGCTGCATGGGATTCTGGGTATTGGCACCGTCAGTGTAAGATGTGTGGCTGCTGATATAGTAGCCTTGCTGTCACTTACGTGAGCAAGTTGAAATTACCTTCTACGTGTGGTCGAGCAGGTACACTGTTAGGGCAGACTGTAGAGGGCGCCAAATGCAGTGTCTTCACGCTCTGATTTTCGGGAGTCTCCCGGGAAAAATGAGAGGGTTGGCAAGTATGACGCTATCAAGCGCCATTCAAAACTCGCGGGCTGCACTAACATCAAATTTCCACATTAAAGTGCGTGCCGGTGAGTGTGTCGGAGACCCCTGGTTAACATAGCACAAAGCATTAAAGCTTTGTATGCGGTGTTTTTCATTTTACATTTTTTTTGTGGCTCCCATTACTTTCTTTAATTTGTGAAACTTGCCAAAATGTCTCTTTGAGTGGTAAAGGTTGCCGACCCCTGCACTAATGTGTTGCTCTGATTTACATGCTGCTGTGATGTTACCAAATGTTGCCTTACGGGTTAGTCCTCGAGGGTGAGGACTTTTTGTAAGGGGGGTGATGTAGCGGCTGGCTACGGGGTGTTAGCCAATGACTTTGGCTGGGGGGGCGGGACTTCCGGGGAGAGACGCACATCGGAGTTGTTGTGTGGTTGAATCGCATCTTGTGCAATAAAGACAAGACAAACAAAGAACTTTTATGAGCCTACATGCCTGAGATTATTACAATACATTGTCAGATTCTATGTATAAATGTGTATCGTAAGAAGATAAGAGAGCGTGTTGACAGAAAGAAAGTCACTTTAATTTTGATGGATATAAACAAGCTGGCCAACAACAATATTAATATTGGGTTACATCACATACAATAGATAGCAAAGTGGGGCACAGACGACAACCTCCTTCCTGGCTTTGAAAAGAAACAACAGGAAACATCACAGAGTATCCATGCTTCTGTCACTAACATCCCACCAGTCACACAATTACATTATTTTTTTTTTTAAAAACACTTCTTTGTCTTCTGCGTTACAACACGCACGCGCACACGTTCACACGCACACTGCCATCACATTTACACCAGCAACCCCAGGAAACATGCTCACAACAACTGCACAGGCCGTCTATTAGGGGAAAGGGGGGTGGATGGGGGGCGTGGTCACGGACCACGTGACTCTCAAACAGTGACATCACTTGGCCCACAAACACGTCATCATTCAGCATGCGGCACATTGAAGTCGCTCCTACCGCTCGGTTGACTGTACAGCTCGCTCACATTTACAAACTGACGCACGTCTGCGTTAAGATGAAAGCATAGAAAAATAAAGCTAACAAAATATAAAAATTAGTATAAATTAAAAAAAAATGTCTGGCATCGGTCACAGTGATATTTTTTTATTTTTTTTTATTTTTTTGTATAGCGAATGAACAAAGTGAAAGCCAATGGAGGAGGAGCAGCGTCCGTCCTTCCACAGCACTGTTGGCACGTGGTCAGCATGAATGGGCACGTTTGACTTTTTTCACGGTAGGAAAACTTCCCTACTTCAAGTATTCAGTGGATAACAACCTGAAAAGGGAGGCTTTAAGCTACGCCCCCTTGAGATGAAAGGAACTGAATGATTTGTTTGTATTCTCCTAATGTGGTCAGAATGCTAAACACAATCGATTGTAAAAAGACAAGAATGTATATTGATTCATATTTGTAGTGTATGTAAGGACATGAACCACAACACTTGGCCAAGACCAGATTTAGTAACAGTCTAATTCTGTAAAAAGTTTTCACCACTTGTGTTTTTACGACACCACAACACCAGAATAAACAAGAGAAAGAAAACACGTCTTTGTAAAGTCAAAGCCCATAAAACGTTTTTCTTTTCGATCTAACGCGTCTGTGTACCAACCAGGCATGTGCAAAATTCCGAATTCCGACGAAAATGCTCGAAATGCTAAATGTTAGCAAGATAACGTAACAATGTCCATGATTTTGAAGTTTTACACCTACCAAATTGGCTAAATGCTATCATTTAGCACAGTGGTCCCCAAACGGTACCGGGCCGCACAAGAAAAAAAATTAAAAATGGGGCTGGACTCTCTTCCACTCTGGCGTTGCCAGCAGTGAGAGGCGACGAGCAGGGGTGGCAATTCTTGTTGCCCCCTGGCTCAGAGCCTGCACGTTGGAGTTCAACCCAGTGGACGAGAGGGTAGCTTCCCTCCGCCTTCGAGTGGGGGGACGGGTCCTCACTGTTGTTTGCGTTTACGTGCCAAACAGCACCCTTTTTAGATTCACTCGAGGGAGTACTTGAGAGTGCTCCCCCGGGTGATTCCCTCGTTCTACTGGGGGACTTCAACGCTCATATTGGCAACGACAGTGAAACCTGGAGAGGCGTGATTGGGAAGAATGGCTGCCCGGATCTGAACCCGAATGGTGTTTTGTTATTGGACTTTTGTGCTCGTCACAGATTGTCCATAACAAACACCATGTTCAAACATAAGGGTGTGCACTTGGCACCAGGACACCCTAGGCCGCTATTCCACGATCGACTTTGTAGTTGTGTCATCGGATTTGCGGTCTCATGTTTTGGACACTCGGGTGAAGAGAGGGGCGGAGCTTTCTACCGATCACCACCTGGTGGTGAGTTGGCTGCGATGGTGGGGGAGGATGCCGGACAGACCTGGCAGGCCCAAACGAATTGTGAGGGTCTGCTGGGAACGCCTAGCAGAGTCTCCTATCAGAGAAAGTTTCAATTCCCGCCTCCGGAAGAACTTTGAACATGTCACGAGGGAGGTGCTGGACATTGAGTCCGAGTGGACGATGTTCCGTACCTCTATTGTCGAGGCGGCCAATTGAAGCTGTGGCCGCAAGGTGGTTGGTGCCTGTCGTGGCGGTAATCCTAGAACCCGCTGGTGGACACCAGCGGTGAGGGATGCCGTCAAGCTGAAGAAAGAGTCCTATCGGGTTCGTTTGGCTCATATGACTCAGGAGGCAGCAGACAGGTACTGACAGGCTAAGCGGTGTGCAGCTTCAGCGGTCGCGGAAGCAAAAACTCGGACATGGGAGGAGTTCGGAAAGCCATGGAAAACTACTTCCAGACGGCTTCGAAGCGATTCTGGACCACCATCCGCCGCCTCAGGAAGGGGAAGCAGTGCAATGTCAACACCGTGTATGGTGGGGATGGTATTCTGCTGACCTTGACTGCGGATGTTGTGGATCGGTGGAGGGAATACTTCGAAGACCTCCTCAATCCTACCAACATGTCTTCCTATGAGGAAGCAGTGCCTGGGGAATCTGTGGTGGGCTCTCCTATTTCTGGGGCTGAGGTTGCTGAGATATTTAAAAAGCTCCTCGGTGGCAAGGCCCCGGGGGTGGATGAGATCGGCCCGGAGTTCCTTAAGGCTCTGGATGCTGTGGGGCTGTCTTGGTTGACAAGACTCTGCAACATCGCGTGGACATCGGAGGCGGTACCTCTGGATTGGCAGACCGGGGTGGTGGTTACTCTCTTTAAGAAGGGGAACCAGAGGGTGTGTTCCAACTATCGTGGGATCACACTCCTCAGCCTTCCCGGTAAGGTCTATTCAGGTGTACTGGAGAGGAGGCTACGCCGGATAGTCGAACCTCGGATTCAGGAGGAACAGTGTGGTTTTCGTCCTGGTCGTGGAACTGTGGGCCAGCTCTATATTCTCGGCAGGGTCCTTGAGGGTGCACGGGAGTTTGCCCAACCAGTCTACATGTGCTTTGTGGACTTGGAGAAGGCAATCCACCGTGTACCCCGGGAAGTCCTGTGGGGAGGGCTCAGAGAGTATGGGGTAACGAACTGGCTGATTGTGGTGGTCCGCTCCCTGTATGATCAGTGTCAGAGCTTGGTCCGCATTGCCGGCAGTAAGTCGGACCCGTTTCCAGTGAGGGTTGGACTCCGCCAAGGCTGCCCTTTGTCACCGATTCTGTTCACAACTTTTATGGACAGAATTTCTGGGCGCAGTCAGGGTGTTGAGGGTATCTGGTTTGGTGGCTGCAGGAGTAGGTTTCTGCTTTTTGCAGATGATATGGTCCTGATGGCTTCATCTGGCCAAGATCTTCAGCTCTCACTGGATTGGTTCGCAGCCAAGTGTGAAGCGACTGGGATGGGAATCAGCACCTCCAAGTCCGAGTCCATGGTTCTCGCCCGGAAAAGGGTGGAGTGCCATCTCCGGGTTGGGGTAGAGATCTTGCCCCAAGTGGAGGAGTTCAATTACCTGGGAGTCTTGTTCACGAGTGAGGGAAGAGTGGATCGTGAGGTCGACAGGCAGATCGGTGCGGCATCTTCAGTAATGCGGACGCTGTATCGACCTGTTGTGGTAAAGAAGGAGCTAAGCCGGAAGGCAAAGCTATCAATTTACCGGTCGATCTTTGTTCCCATCCTCACCTATGGTCAGGATGGCGGGGCTCTCCCTTAGAGATAGGGAGAGAAGTTCTTATCTGGGCGGTGCTCAAACTAAAGCCGCTGCTCCTTCACATCGAGAGGAGCCAGATGAGGTGGTTTGGGCATCTGGTCAGGATGCCACCCGAACGCCTCCCTAGTGAGGTGTTTCGGGCACGTCCGACCGGTAGGAGGCCACGGGGAAGACCCAGAACACGTTGGGAAGACTATGTCTCACGGCTGGCTTGGGAACACCTCGGGATCCCCCGGGAGGAGCTGGACGAAATGGCTGGGGAGAGGGAAGTCTGGGCTTCCCTGCTCAGACTCCTGCCCCTGCGACCCGACCTCGGATAAGTGGAAGAAGATGGATGGATGGATGGATATACACACATATATATAGTCAAGGTTTCTGTGGTTTATCCGTTATACAGTGCTCAATACCAGGGTAGAGCAGAATATACGTTAGGTCAGGAAAAAACACGGAGGCTATTTCATCCCTACAAGCCTGTTTTGCAAGTTTGTCTGCTCTTCAGAAACCTTCAGAGAAACCTGCGGAACAGGCTTGTAGGGATGAAACAGCCTGTGTGTTTTTGCCTGACCTAATTTCTACATTATATATATATATATATATATATATATATATATATATATATATATATATATATATATATACTACCGTTCAAAAGTTTGGGGTCACATTGAAATGTCCTTATTTTTAAAGGAAAAGCACTGTACTTTTTAATGAAGATAACTTTAAACTAGTCTTAACTTTAAAGAAATACACTCTATACATTGCTAATGTGGTAAATGACTATTCTAGCTGCAAATGTCTGTTTTTTGGTGCAATATCTACATAGGTGGATAGAGGCCCATTTCCAGCAACTATCACTCCAGTGTTCTAATGGTACAATGTGTTTGCTCATTGGCTCAGAAGGCTAATTGATGATTAGAAAACCCTTGTGCAATCATGTTCACACATCTGAAAACAGTTTAGCTCGTTACAGAAGCTACAAAACTGACCTTCCTTTGAGCAGATTGAGTTTCTGGAGCATCACATTTGTGGGGTCAATTAAACGCTCAAAATGGCCAGAAAAAGAGAACTTTCATCTGAAACTCGACAGTCTATTCTTGTCCTTAGAAATGAAGGCTATTCCACAAAATTGTTTATGTGACCCCAAACTTTTGAACGGTAGTGTGTATATATATATATATATATATATCATACTTGCCAACCTTGAGACCTCTGATACCGGGAGGTGGGGGGTGGTTGTGGGTGGGGCGGGGGCGGGGTTAATAGGGGAGTATATTTACAGCTAGAATTCACCAACTCAAGTATTTCATATATATATATATATATGTATGAAATACTTGACTTTCAGTGAATTCTAGCTATATATATATATATATATATATATATATATATATATATGCCGACTAATAAACCCAACTAAATCCGAAATAGGAAAAATCAGCAAAATAATCCTGGACAGAATCAACACAAAAATTACGGACAAAACACCACTCAACCAATGGAGAAATACAGCAGCAGTAATCAAATGGTTTAGCAACATCCAAGACAAACAACAGCACAACTTCACCTCCTTTGATGTCGAAGAATTTTACCCTTCCATCACGCAAGACCTACTGACCAAAGCACTAGACTTTGCCTCGGACTATGACCCAATCACAGGCAACGAAAGAAACATCATCATCCATGCAAAGAACTCCATACTCATCCGCAACGGTACACCATGGCAAAAAAAGAACAATTCAACAATCGACGTCACTATGGGGAGTTTTGACGGAGCAGAAACGTGCAAACTTGTTGGGAGTTTCCTCCTCTCCCAGCTCGCTAGCCTCAACCTGAACCTTGGCATTTACCGTGATGACGGACTGGCAGTGTGTCGCGCCTCGCCAAGGAACAGCGAGAACACCAAGAAGCGTATATGCCAAATCTTCAAAGAGAACGGCCTACGGATCACGATTGAAGCCAACAAGCAAACCGTCAACTTCCTCGACGTCACTTTCAACCTGAGGAATAACAGCTACCAACTATTCACGAAACCCAACACAACACTCCAATACGTGCACCATGACAGCAACCACCCACCCACCACCACGAAAAGAATACCTACCGGAATTAATAAAAGACTATCGATGCTGTCATCTAGCAAAGCTGAATTCGACAAAGCAACCCCCCCGTACCAAAAAGCACTTGATGAAAGCGGATACAACTTCACCCTCACCTACGAACCCACGCCAAGAAACCAACCAAAAAGGAGCAGAAAACGAAACAACAATATCTGGTACAACCCCCCATACAGCAAAAACGTCTCAACTAATATGGGCCACAAATTCCTCACCCTGATCGACAAACACTTCCCCAAAGGCAACACCCTAAGAAAAGTATTCGACAAGAACAACATTAAATTGAGCTACAGCTGCATGAACAACATACGACAAATCATTTCAAACCACAATAAAGCAATTGAAAAGGAACCGCCCACCACCAGGCAGAACGACTCTAAAACCGACAAAGGCTGTAACTGCCGCAAGAAACCTGATTGCCCTCTCAACGGGGGGTGCTTACAACCATCAGTCGTTTACCAAGCAAAGGTAACACGCAAGGACATTAACACATCCGACACATATGTAGGATTAACTGAGGGAGAATTCAAAACCAGATGGAACAATCACAAGGCCTCGTTCAGAAGCAAAAGCCTGCGGAACACTACGGAACTCAGCAAACACATTTGGAATCTCAAAGACAATAATGTTGAATATTCAATAACATGGCAAATTCTTGCATCCAGCACACCTTACAACAGTGGTAATAAAAGATGCAACCTATGCTTAAAAGAGAAACTGTTTATTATATACCGTCCAGACTTGTCATCCCTCAACAAGCGCAGCGAAATTGTATCAGCATGCCGTCACAGAAGGAAACACCTCCTAGGTAACACATGAGCCAATCACCACGCCCCCACGCCTGCCTGTACACACCCGCTCTGTGCGCTATATAAACCATGGTATGTGAATGCTTCCATTAAAATCTCCTGAGGATTGAGGTAACCCCTCATGAAACAGGCCTGTAGAGATGAAATAGTCTTGTGATTTTTTCCCACACATACACATACATACATATATATATATATATATATATATATATATATATATATATATATATATATATATATATATATATATATATATATATATATATATATATATATATATATATATATATATATATATATATATATATATTTTATTTGTTCCCAAATAAAATAAATACTTGAATTTCAGTGTTCCGGAGGCTATCCAGTAGATGGCAGTATTGTCCTGTTTAACTTCTTCGTTCATGACTGAGTATATCATTTCGGCCACCGTGTTCAATGGAGAAATCTGTTCTACAAAATGTACAGGCAACATACCCCTTCCCCTTCGAACTGTCCTGGATGAACTGAAATTGTTGTTTCCATTCGTTTTGGAACTTGCAAGCGTATTTCTTCATCTTGCTCGTCGACGGCGTCGCCATGTCTGTAAATTCCTCGTCCTTCTGCTTCGTCTCCTTGTTGTGTGCGCAGTTGTGCACTCTACTCTCTAAATGCCGTAGATGTTATGACGTCATTGGGCAGGCAAGCTGTTTATATTGTGGGAAAGCGGACGTGAGAACAGGCTGTCCCCACTCAGGTCCGCATTGAGCTGGATCGGGCGTGGCCTCCAGCTCCGGCTGAATACCGGGAGTTTGTCGGGAGAAAATTTCTGCCGGGAGGTTATCGGGAGAGGCGCTGAATACCAGGAGTCTCCCGGTAAAAGCGGGAGGGTTGGCAAGTATGAGATATATATATATATATATATATATATATATATATATATATATATATATATATATATATATATATATATATATATATATATATATATATATATAATAATAGAAATGCTAACATTTAGCATAAAGGCAAGAATTACAATGTTAGCATTTCTACATTCATATATATATATATATATATATATATATATATATATATATATATATATATATATATATATATATATATATATATATATATATATATGAATGTAGAAATGCCAACATTGTAAATCTTATATATACATACATACATACATACATACATATATATATATATATATATATATATATATATATATATATATATATATATATATATATATATATATATATATATATATGAATGTAGAAATGCTAACATTGTAAATCTTATACATATATATATATATATATATGTATATATATATATATATATATATATATATATATATATATATATATATATATATATATATTATAGAAATGCTAACATTTGGCATACAGGCAAGATAGCGTCAAGAAACAATATCCTTGACCTTTAAAAAAAATTGGCTAAGATGCTAACAGTTAGCATGTTAATATATTTGTTTTTTGTGATGTTTTACACAATCAAATAGTAATTCGATTGTTTGCTTTTAATTCCACTTCCTGTTTGCAATTTCAATTACAATTCAACTGGATAGTAATTCTTAGTTACTATCATTTAAATTCGAAATTTTGCACCTGCCCATTCCAAACGTCATACATACTAAAAAATCAAAATGTATTTTGACGTTTTGAGACTATGTCAATTTGACATACACGGCTCACAAAAACGTAGTGATATTCGACTTTCGGGCAAAATGTCAGGACTTTAAAAAGTAGAATATACTTTTACAGGAAAACTTAATATGAACTTTTCTAAACGTTTGAATGCAAACATTTCTGACACTCAAATTTCACCCAAAAAACTACCAATTTTTGTGAGAAGTGTACTTTTAAAGAATAGCTTTTGTGTTTTTCGCGTCAACATTACAACTTTTTTTTCTTACTTTACATTCTTTTTCACACTTTTGTTATATTTTTTTGTAAAATATTTTTCGGACGTGCCACAGGCCAATAAAAAAGAAAAAACTGCAAGACTTCAAGACTGTGTTCACACTTGATGTTTGGTTCTCTAAACAAGAATAAAAAAAAAAAAAAGATGTGCACTTTGATGGAGTGAGCTCAGCGTTCATATGGATATTTGTGTCATGTGACCACAGACCGTGCAGTAAAGAACAGTTGCGTTAACATGTTACAAATATTTAAAAAACAAAATGTCATCAGCTGGTTTAAATACACACCATTTTTTCATATTCAAAAATACTTATTTTACTGAAGTGATATTTTTTATCATAAAACTACATTCTTGTAACATTTTTTTTTTTTTTTTTATAAAATTGGGACATACAATTAAGACATTTTTCCTGTGATATGACTTTATTCATGTCAAATTAAAAATGTCTTCTTACAACATTATAACTTTATTAATGTTAAATTATAATTTTCTTTTAATATTATTTATTTATTCATGTCAAATTATGAACATTTTTCTTGTGATATTACGACTTTAAAATCATGGATACTTTTGTAAAGGTATTACTTTTTTCTTTCAATAATATTAATTTATTCATATAAAACAATTTTTTTCTTATATGTTTTGACATCATTTATGTCAAATTATTATTTATTTTTGTAATAGTTAGATTTTATGCTGTTTTCTTGTAAAATTATGATTTTTTTTCTTTCCATATAATTAATGTATGCCTATGAAATAATATTTTTTCTTGCAAAAGTTTGACTTGATTCATGTCAAATTATGATTTGTTTTCCTTGCGATATTGGGACTTAATTCTTATAAAATTATTACTGTATTCTTTCTTTATTATAAATTCCTCATGTAATATTTTTTCGAAATGTCAAATTATGAAATCTTTCTTGCAATATTTTGACTTTATTCTTATAAAACAGTTTTTACTATTTGAATGAGTACTTTTTAATTTCAATATTATTACTTTATGGCAAATGATTACCTTTTTTCTTGCAATATTTTGACTTCATTCTTGTACTATTGACTTGATTCATGTGAAAGTATGACCATTTCTTGCAATGTTGTGATATGTTTTTTGTGCAATAGTTTGACTTAATTCCTATAAAATTCTTAATATTTTTGTTGAATTAATATTTTTTCTTTCCATACTATGAATTTATGGATTTTTTTTTTTTTTCTTGCAATACTTTAACTTAATTCATGTCAAAATATGCTTTCTTTTCTTGGGATATAATGACTTAATTCCCTCTAATATTATGATTTGGGTCATGTAAAATTGTGAATTTTTTCTTGCAATATTTTGACTTCGTTCTTATAAAATTATGTTGTTGTTTTTTTTGCTAAAATACTATTTTTCTATTTTAATTTTATTACTTTATTATATATTTTTTTTATTTCCATATTATTATCTTTTCTTGGGATGTTATGACTTCATTCCTTTGAAATTATTACTTTATTATTTCATATGATAAGCCTATTTGTGTCTAATATTATGATTTGGGTCATGTAAAATTGTAAAATTTTTCTTGCAATATTTTGACTTCATTCTTATAAATTAATGTTTTTGCTAAAATATTATTTTTCTATTTTAATTGTATTACTTCATTATATATATATATATATATATATATATATATATATATATATATATATATATATATATATATATATATATATATATATATATATATATATATATATATATATATATTTTTTTTTTTTTTTTTTCTTTCCATATTATTATCTTTTCTTGGGTTGCTATGACTTCATTCCTTTAAAATTATTACATTATTATTTCATATGATAAACTTATTTGGGGCTTAAATTTTGGTTTTGGTCATGTAAAATTATGATTTTTTTTCTTGCAATATTTTGACTTCTTTATTACACATTCATGTGTTTTTTTTTGCTAAAATATTATTTTTCTATTTTAATTTTATTACTTTATTCATGCCGAACTATAACTTTTGTCAAGCAATATTATAATTGTATCCATGTCACATTATGAATTCTGTTTGTGCAATACTTTGACTTTATTCTCATAAAATGATGATTTATTTTTGTAATATTTTTATGTTCTTATTTTAATACTATTACTTTTCTCGTGCCAAATTATTACTTTTTCTTGCAATATTGTTACTTGACTGTTGATACAATACTTTTGAATAATTTTACATCTTGATTCATGTAAAAGTATTACATTTTTCTTGCAATAGTCTGATTTTTTTTCCTTGTTAGTTTTCTTCTTGTAAATGTATGACTTTTTTCTCATAACATAATGTAGGTTTTGCATTTATTCTTGTAAAATCATAACTTTTTTTTGGTCATCTTCATGCATCTTAGAACTGCTTGTGTCTTTGGTCCGTGCAAAGTTCACATTTGAGCTGGAGTGAGCCAAAGCGGACCAGAGTTCACTTGTTTGGTGCGCACCAGAGTTCCTTTCAAGCCAACCAAACGCGACGAGTGTGAACGCAGCCTCAAAGACGAAGGAATGTCAAATAGATTTGTACGTTGATTTTTTTTCTTTCACATTCTATCACCAGACGGGAATGTTACAAAGTCACCGCTTCACCCACTTATAAAAATAACCATAATGGACAAATAAACACCTTTGATCTTGTCAGTTGGAAATTGCACCACGTATAGACACACTCTATAGATTTGTCTCTCTATGTATAGTAGATCTATCATATATATGTGTACATCTTTCTTCTTTTAAGGGAGGGAGCAGTAACAGCTGTTTGGGGGAGGTGGCGCACAAGAGAAGAATTTACTGAAGATCACCTTTATCATCGTGTTCTTGAAGCGCCCCCTTGTGGCGGGACTATGTTCCGACGTGTCTGTATTCTTCGCCACAAGCTGACGCCGTTGAAAGATGGGAGCACCAACAGGAGCACCGTGGCTTAAAAAAAACAAAAAAAACATCCTGCAACAAGAGGAGATGCATAGTCTCTGATTGGTCCTTCTCATCACTTCCTCGCCCGCTCTGATTGGTTGAGAATGGAGGGACCCATGCGACACGGACGTCTGCATAGATTGTTTGTCATTACGTCTGACTGGAAACGAGGTGACGTCAGTTAAAACAAGATGAAGTCACATGTCTCAAAGAAGGCGGGAGGAGTAAAAAAAAAGGTACCAAAGTGTATTTTTGTGTGTGAGAGATACTCTTTCGGGCAGGAAGTCAGGCCGCAGGTCGTCAGGGCGGAAGGTGGAGGAAGCCAGAGGAGGATAAGAAGAGGTCATGTGACGTGAGGGGGAGGTCAGACGGTCTGCTCCGATATCACCTAAAGGATGAAAGTCACACTGAACATATGATACACTTGAAAAAGCACTTTATTATATCAATACCTGAATAGAGTAGTCAGCGTGCAGCTTGTATAGCAGTATAGATGTACTGCCCACTGAAAATAAGTCAACACACGAACTCTGTTGTCTAAAAAAACTGGCAGTAATAGTGAGTAGCAAGATTATTATGACTACAGTCAAGTACTAGTGTGCATGAGTGCTGACAACACTGACAACCTGTGGTTCACTGAAGGGAAAATAGGAATTCTGACAAGACATTTTTGAAGCAAAAGATGCGGGAAAAAAATGTTACTGATGTTTCCACAATTTAACTGTCTAAATTTTGAGGTGGCGTGCATCAGTGCTTCCAGCACTGGAGAGATGCGGTTGACTGAGGGGCAAATTATAAATTCTGACACGACACTCTTAAGCAGGGGTGTCAAACTAATTTTAGCTCAGGGGCCGCATGGGGGAAAGTCTGTGCACACGCGGGCCGGACTATCAAAATCATGGCATTAAAACTAAAAAAATAAAGAAAACTTCAGATTGTTTTCTTTGTCTTACTTTGGCCAAAAATAGAACAAACACATTCGGAAAATATTACAATAAAAATATAGAAAAAAATACCGGCAGCTGTAAAGTTTAGATCCGTGAAGGAAAGAAGAAAGTGAATGAATGTTTATAACTGAATACGTTTACATATGCATAAAAATGTGTTTTCTTTTGTATTATTTTTTTAAAGAATTAAGTAACGTTTATGACAACCTTTTTCCAAAACACAATATAGAATGTGAGATATAACAGGATAATGCATACATTTATCATTTGTTTTCAAAACGCTTACAAAAAGGTGGTACCCCATTTTTATGACTTGATGGGGTCCCTGGGACCCCATTTTGAATATTCCTAGCGCCAACACTGATGGAGTATTGGTGCATGCAAAACAGCAGCAGGTGGCTGTGGCCTGCGGGCCGGTTGTAATACTAATCGAATATCATCCCGGGGGCCATAGATAATGCTTTGACTTTGACACCCCTGCTCTAAAGCAGCATGCCAAAATGCTTGAAACAAGTACAATGATGTTTGGGCAAGTTAAATGCGTAAATTGTGTGGTAGTGTGCATGAGTGCTACTGACACAGGCAAGCTGTGCTCTGCTGTAAGGGAAAATAAAAGTTTTCAAGGCGAACATGCCGACATTTCTGAAACAATTAAAATGATGTTTCTGAAATGTAATTGTTTAAGTTATGAGGTGCCGTGCACAAGTGCTCCCGGCACTGGCGAGATGTGGTTCACCGAAGGGAAAATTTTATTTCTGACATGACACTGCAGAGCATGTCGAAATACAGTAGCTTTATACAAGCTAAATTATGTTGTGGCAAGTTATGTTAGCATGCATGATCGCTGCCATGTCCGTGCTTCACTGTAGATAAAATATGAATTCTGACAAGACATTTTGAAGCAAAGCAAGCCAACATTTCTGAAACAAGTAAATTAATGTTAAAGCATGTTTAATGTCTAAATTGTGTTGTGGCGCGCATGGGTGCTGCTGACACTAGAGAGCAGGGGTTCAATTATTGGAAAATCTGAATTCTAACATGACATTCTAAAACAAAGCATCCCACAATGCTTGAAACAAGCACAATTATATTTAAGCAGGGTAATTGTCTAAATTGTGTGGTAGCGTGCATTGAGTGCTGTCGACACTGGCAAGCTGTGGTTCACTGAAGGGAAAATATGAATTCTGACAAGACATTTTGAAGCTAAGCATGCCAGCATTTCTGAAACAAGTAAAGTAATGTTTAAGCCAGTATAATGTCTAAATTGAGTTGTGGCGCACATGGGTGCTGCCGACACTAGAGAGCAGTGGTTCATCCATCCATCCATTTTCTACCGCTAGTCCCGTTCGAAGTCGCGGGGGGTGCTGGAGCCTATCTCAGCTGCATACGGGCGGAAGGCGGGGTACACCCTGGATAAGTCGCCACCTCATCACAGGGCCAACACAGATAGACAGACAACAATCACACTCACATTCACACACTAGGGCCAATTTTAGTGTTGCCAATCAACCTATCCCCAGGTGCATGTCTTTGGAGGCGGGAGGAAGCCGGAGTACCCGGAGGGAACCCACGCAGTCACGGGGAGAACATGCAAATTTCACACAGAAAGATCCCGAGCCCAGGATCGAACCCAGGACCTTCGTATTGTGAGGCACACACACTCAATTAAGGGAAAATGTGAATTCTGACATGACATTCTAAAGCAGAGCATCCTACAATGCTTGAAGCAAACACAATTATATTTAGGCAAGTTAATTACCTGAATTGTGTGGTAACATGCATGAGTGCTGTGGACACTGACGAGCTGCGGTTCACTGAAGGGAAAATATTAATTCTGACAAGACATTTTTAACCAGAGCATGCCAAAAACGATCTGTAGGCTACTTCAATGTTAAATAGTCTTGGTACACTGAAAGGACAATATGAATTCAGACATAGCAATCTGAAGCAGAGCATGCTAGAAATGCTGGAAACAAGCACAATTATGTTCAGACAAGTTATAAGTCTAAGTTGTGTCTAAATGTTACTGGAATCTTCTTCCCCTCCTCCATGATCCCCCACAGGTGCCAAACTGTGGTTAGGTGTGGAGGACACATTTTTGTCCACTGCATCATCTTCATTATGTTGAAAGACTGTCGTGCTGCCCAGCTTTTGCCTCACGATGCCACAGTACCTTTTGAAACTTCCCTCAATGAACCGCAGCTCCCTAGTGCTGGCAGCACTCATGCAGCCTCATAAACATCTTGCTACTCACTTGTATTGCTAGATATTAATGATTGTGTGTGGACTCATTTTCAGTGGCTAGTAAATGGATACTGCTATACGAGCGGTACATTGACTACTGTAACGTATACTTTCTACAGTATTGTTCCTGGAGAAGATGTACTGTCATAAAAATCCTATCACAACTCCTAAAAAACCCAATAACAACTTTATATGTTTTAAATTGCTCAATGATTAGTTTGAATACATGTTTTTGTCTTAGATTGTGTCTTTTAAATGGTCAAAACATGGTAACGGCCTCATTGTACCTGCTCTTCAGTCAGTCTCCCAGCCGGACTTTGCACAGTCTCCTCCCCTTCAAACACACAAAAAAAACAAAGAAAAACAACAAAAGTTCCTTTGGCGAGTGCAGGTAACAAATGTTTGGTGGGTGGTCTCATGTTTCTTTGTGTGGCTGCGCTCCCCCAGCAGTGACTGAATCATCTGGTCCACAACAACACAACAAAGGTCAGCGACGGAACAGCGAAGTGGAAAGAATTGAAAAGCTAACAAATTCATCTCACCTCTCCAAACAACGTTGGAACTTTGGTTGTCATAGTAAGGATTACGCCCAAATGCCTTCCTCGTCGTCCTGTTGTTGGACGAGAAGCATTGGGGGGAGAAATCAACAAGAATCATTATCATACTACAAATCTGATAAGGCATGATAAAGAAATACTCTAATTATAACTGATTTAGAGAGGGAGCATGCTGTTATCTTTCTAACTCTAATAATAATTTGGCGTGCATGAGAAAGCTATTCTATCAGAGAACTATTTTCCAAATGCTCTCTCCTTGACCACATGGGCATTTATCTGCAAGTGTATTGCACAGCAACACAACCAATGTTGGAATACTGTTAGGAGCAAACTGCTCAGTAAGCATTAATATCGCTGATGAGTGGATTTTACACAACAGTCCGACAAATACCCCACATTATGTCTGCACCAGAGCTGGGCAAATATTTTGACTCAGGGACCACATTGAGAGATTCTGGGGGGGCCAATGTGTATGTGTGTATAAATTATATGTACACATTTAGCTGTAAAAATCTGCTGTACAGTACGTGTGTTTGAGTCCCTCTTTTCAGGAACACTAATACCAAAAGTCACAACGTCCGATAGAGTTCTAAAAAAGTTATGACAGACCACCTGAAAAAAACCGAAATGGAATTTTACAGTTTTTTACTGAATGGGACACCCAAATTAAAAGAAAGTGGGATTTACAATATTAACTACGAACAATAAAACACTGAATATTAACAACATATGAACATCGCTCCTCTTTTACTTCTCAGACCAGCCCCTCACATCTTTTACAGTCAAGCAAAACACAACAAAAATGTAACAAGCAGCAAAATATGAATGCAAAGTGTAATAAACACCTACAATATAATATATTATCACTTTTACGCAGAAATGTGTTGTAAAAATCTGCTTCCGCATCTGTTTCTGACACGTGTTTGGGGCTGGCTGCTCTGAAAACAAACCCTGCCCACTCTGCTATGTTCCTTGTCTGAGCTGCTGTGACGTAGATTACCGTAATAACTCCTATAAAACCCAAAAGCGCAGATTTCAACCATTGAAATACTTTCTATAGTTCAAAACTTACGGTCATTTAAAAGCAGCACTGCACATCATAATGGCGGCTACAATTTTGATGTTAAAGGTCTAAAAAAATTATGTAGAACATCCGGTGGGCCAGATTGAACATTTTCATGGGCCACATGTGGCCCGCGGGCCGTATTATTACTAGGTCTGGTCTACACCAACAGCTGAGTAGTAGCATTTTAAAGAGCATGCAGAGCTAGACAAACGTTTTTTTGGAGTTAATAAAAAACACCTCAGGACCTTGCCATCAGCCATAACTGTTAATGACAATGTTTTTTGTCCTGATGACAATCAGAGACCGCGGTTGTTATTTTTTATTTATAAGGAGTAAGAGAAGCCAATGCAACTTTTGTTGGCAAAGATGTATGGCTGCTGGAGCTGTATTACCATGTTACGTTATGACCATGAAACGTAAATATCTCACCAAAATTGTTATTATTATTGGTTATATTTGTAAGTTAATCTTGTAAGATCAAAATGTCAGGTACTTTTGTTTATATATTCATCTCACACATAGACAGCAGTGTCACGTGCACCAGAAAAACCAACTGCACTCTTCCGACGTTCACAATATAACTGCTGCACCTTACATCCTGTATGACTGAAAAATAAGACCCCTGAAAAATACAGCGCATCTGGAAAGTATCCAGCGCTTCACTTTTTCCACATTTTGTTTTTTTTACAGCCTTATTCCAAAATAGAAGTAATTAATTTTTGTCCTCAAAATTCTACAGACAATACCCCATAATGACAATGTGAAAAGTTTTTCTTTTAATTTTACAAATGTATTCAAAATTACAGAAAACAATTTTTTTAATCACATGAAGATCAAAGCCTTTGCTTAATATTTTGTTGATACACTTTTGGAAGCAACTACAGCCTCAAGTCTTTTTTAATATGATGCCACCAGCTTGGCACATCTATCTTTGGGCAGTTTCACCCATTCCTCTTTGCAGAACCTCTCAAACTGGATGAAAGCGTTGGTTTTCATCCAGGATGTGTCTGTACATTGCTGCATTCATCTTTCTTTCTATCTTGACTAGTCTCCCCCTTCCTGCTGCTGAAAAACATCCCCACAGCATGATGCTGCCACCATCATGCTTCACTGTAGGGATGGTATTGGCCTGGGGATGAGCGGTGCCTGGTTTCCTCCAAACATGACGTCTGGCATTCACGCCAAAGAGTGGAGTCTTTGTCTCATCAGACCATCTAATTTTGTTTCTCATGGTCTGAGAGTCTTTCAGGTGCAAACTTTTTACTAAGAAATGACTCCACAGAGGAATGCTGTAGCTCTGACAGAGTGACCATCGGGTTCTTGGTCACCTCCCTGACTAGACTATGATGAATGTAACAATATAAACAGACATCCTGGATGAAAACCAACGCTTCCCATCCAATCTGATGTAGCTTGAGAGGTGCTGCAAAGAAGAATGGGTGAAACTGCCCAAAGATAGGTGTGCCAAACTTGTGGCATTATATTAAAAAATACTTGAGGCTGTAATTAATGACAAAGGTGCATCAACAAAGTATTGACCAAAGGCTGTGAATACCTATGTACATATGATTTTTTTTTAGTTTTTAATTTTTATTTAGTTTACAAAATAAAAAATACAAACTTTTCACATTGTCATATTGGGGTATTGTGTGTATCCATTTTGTAATAAGGCTGTAACATAACAAAATGTGGAAACAGTGAAGCGCTGTAGCTTACATATTAACTGTGATCATTTGGACTTGAAGAAACAATACCTTGCAATACAATTACACTTTCACTTGCAATTTCTTTCCTATTTTAAAAATTGCACTTTTGAGACTTTGAAGGAAATTTAAGATGTCCTAAATTTTTTATAATGAAGCAAACAACAAAGTACATTTGTATTTTGAATTGAGACATTTTCTATATTTAAGTGTAGATTGAATCGAATCGTGATTAATCAATTCAGAACTTAAAATTTAGTGGTAATTGTTTTGTACACCAAGTGGCCACAATTCATTAAGTTTAAGCTCATGACGCAGTAAATTGAATGATGCGGACACAATTGTTATGGGACACTTTCTAATACGTTTCTGCCTTAGAGACTTGTATTTGTAAGTAATACGCAAATACAATTATTTCAAACTTGTTTATATTAACAATTGTGCTGTTTTAGACTGCAATCATTTTTTTTGATTAAGTGCACTTACTACAAATGTTTAGTTTGTGTGCTATTAGCTGTTTTGGAGCTGCAGCTCCTACTAGCCTGTAGCCTAGCATGTTTACCTTTTGTAAATGACTGACAAGAAAAGACCAACCTTGTGCGCTTTTTGGAGGATATTTAGATGCTAACTGGCGGTCCAACTTTGTACAGCAGCGCTTTCAGATGCAAGCTAATATAATCCAATATTTGTTTTGTTTTTTGCGATATCTGATATTAATGTCGGATCAGAACACCTCTAATTATTAGTACTTATTTAGCTAACTGAGAGGGACAAACCATTATATAGTTAGAAGTCAGAGTCCCCACACAGGTAGACAAGCACTTAATAAGACACTTCCTATGAGAGACATCTAACCTGGTCCGGGGAAGGGCGGTGGCCAGCGTGTGGGGGTCCTCGGCCCGGCCCTCCACGATGATGAGGCGACGGGTGGCGTGGATGCTGGCCATGGTGTGGGGCCTGGGGGTGCTGGGGATGCTGGGGATGCTGAGGGTGCTGGGGATGCTGGGGATGCGGATGTTGAGGGTGAGGCCCCTGTTGAGGAGGCCCATGTGGATGCTGAGGATGCTGGGGGTGCGGGTGCTGTGGCGGAGGATGCCCGTGCGGGTGCTGCGGTGGATGCTGGAGGTGCTGTTGGTGTGGATGTTGGGGATGTGGGGGGCGTGGATGCTGTTGATGCTGTGGATGCTGGGGAGGCGGTTGAGGGTGCTGCTGCGGGTGTTGACTGTGAGGGTACTGAAGTTGTGGCTGCTGTGGGTGAGGGTGCTGCGGGGTGGTCTGTGGGTGCTGCGAGTGCTGCATGTGAGGGCTGTGTGCGTACGAGACCTGCTGGCCATGGGGCGGGTGGGGGTATTGGGTCTGAGGCTGAGGGGCCTGGGGCTGGGCGTGGTGTGGACCATGGAGGTGGTATTGTTCATCCTCATAGTTGTCAGCGATCAGCTTCATTCTGCTTTGAGTCTGTGGGATAAGTGTGTAAGTATTAGTATTACATGTGTGAAAGTATTTCATTGTGTTGCAGTACTGACATGCTGTTTAAGTTGGTGCATCAGTTTGTCTCGCTCCCTCTTGAGGGCCATCACCTCCTCCTGGGTCTTCTTCTTGTTGGAGGCAGACAGTTCCAGCAGTGCAATATTAGCATCTTTCTCACTGATGGCAGCCAGCAGAGCTTGTTGTCTGAAAAAGTGCATCATATTCGTCATAAAGACATTTCTACAGTATTTATTAGGGCTGCGAATCTTTGGGTGTCCCACGATTTGATTCAATATCGATTCTTGGGGTCACGATTCGATTCAAAATCTTTTTTTTTTTCCCAATTCAACACGATTCTCGATTCAAAAACAATTTTTTCCCGATTCAAAACGATTCTCTATTCATTCAATACATAGGATTTCAGCAGGATCTACCCCAGTCTGCTGACATGCAAGCAGAGTAGTAGATTTTTGTAAAAAGCTTTTTTATCAACTGATTGCAATAATGTACATTTGTTTTAACTATTAAATGAACCAAAAATATGACCTATTTTATCTTTGTGAAAATATTGGACACTGTGTGTTGTCAAGCTTATGAGATGCGATGCAAGTGTAAGCCACTGTGACACTATTGTTCTTTTTTTAAATTTTTTATAAATGTCTATATGTCAATGAGGGATTTTTAATCACTGCTATGTTGAAATTGTAACTAATATTGATACTGTTGTTGATAATATTCATTTTTGTTTCACTACTTTTGGTTTGTTCTGTGTCATGTTTGTGTCTCCTCTCAATTGCTCTGTTTATTGCAGTTCTGAGTGTTGCTGGGTTGGGTTTGGTTTTGGAATTGGATTGCATTGTTATGGTATTGCTGTGTATTGTTTTGTTGGATTGATTAATTAAAATAAATAAATAAATAAATAAATAAAATAAAATATATTTATTTCAAATGAGAATCGATTCTGAATCGCACAACGTGAGAATCGCGATTGGAATTCGAATCGATTTTTTCCCACACCCCTAGTATTTATAGTCCTTGACAGGGTCTCCGGTGAGCTAAAGCCTAACACAGCTATCTTTTGGTGAAAATCACCAAAGACTGGTCACTGGTAAATCCAAGGATACAAACAAACACATTCTTACTTACATTAACACCTATGGACTCTTTGGCAGCTAACTGTCCATCAGTTGTCCAGTAAAATATACAACTTTGAGGAAGATGTATTTCATGTGGCATGTCTTCCAAAGCATTTTCACCACAACCCACAGGGGGCGCCACAATAGTCGTTTAAAACCCCGACTGAGTCATACCAAAGACTATAAAAATGGGACCCATTACCTCCCTGCTTGGCACTCAGCATCAAGGGTTAGAATTGGGAGTTAAATCACCAAAATGATTCCCGAGCGCGGCCACCACTACTGCTCACTGCTCCCCTCACCTCACCTCCCAGGGGGTGGAACAAGGGGATGGGTCAAATGCAATCCAATCCAATCCAATCCACTTTATTTGTATAGCACATTTAAACTACAGAAATGTTTCCAAAGTGCTGCACAACAATATTAAAAACAAGATTCAAATATCCTTAGCTCCACAAATGACTGAATAAAAACAAAAAATAAATAAATATAAAACCAATATAAAAACAATATAAAAATAAATATGATTAAAAACGATTTTAAAGGTTGAAACCAATTAAAACAATAAATAGAAATAAAAAAAGTGGGTCTTAAGACGAGACTTAAAACAATCCACTGTGAGAGCAGTTCGAACGTGGAGGGGCAGAGTGTTCCAGAGCTTAGGGCCGACCACAGAGAAGGCCCTGTCTCCCCTGGTTTTAAGTCTCGTCTTGGGCATCACAAGCTGGAGCTGGCTCTCGGACCTCAGAGCGCACGCAGGAGTGTAAATTTGGATGAGGTCCGAGATATAATGAGGTGCCAGTCCATGTAAAGCTTTAAAAGCAAACAGCAAGATTTTAAAATCAATTCTAAAATGAACAGGGAGCCAGTGCAAACTCTCAAGAATTGGGGTTATATGCTCGCGTTTCCTGACCCCTGTTAAAAGTCGTGCTGCCGCGTTCTGGACTAACTGCAACTGGGTGAGAGCTTTTTGGCTAATGCCAGCATAAAGTGCATTGCAGTAGTCCAGGCGACTTGAAATAAAAGCATGCACGACTTGTTCAAAAAGGATAAAAGATAAAAACGGTTTTACCTTTGCTAAAAGACGAAGATGATAAAAACACTATTTTAAAACGCCATTGACTTGTTTGTCAAGTTTAAAATCGCTGTCTGTAGTGACGCCAAGGCTGGTGACTTTGGGACGCACATAATTTTGCAATGGTCCCAAGTCAGTGAGGGCTGGACCAAAAACAAAAATTTCAGTTTTTCCCTCATTCATTATTAAAAAATACTGGGCTAACCAAGCCTTGACGTCACATAGACAGTTGAGAAGGGGTGTCAGGGGGCTGTGGCCTTTTGAAATTGGCATATCAATTTGGCAATCGTCTGCATAAAAGTGATAAGACACTCCATGCCTCTTAAAAATCTCTCCAAGAGGGAGGAGATATAGAGCGAACATGATGGGGCCTAGAATAGATCCCTGGGGGACACCACAGTAAAGCGGAGCAGAAGAAAGGTGGCGTCCCCCAGCCTGACAGAGAAGGACCTCTCTGACATGTAGGATCTGAACCACTCCAATGCAGTCCCCCTGACACCCACAGTCTCTCAGGCGGTCTAAAATAATTGTGTGGTTGACTGTGTCAAAGGCAGCTGTGAGATCTAAAAGCACTAAAATGGCAGAGCTGCCAGAATCAGACATTAAAAGCAAGTCATTAAAAACCTTTAAAAGTGCAGATTCAGTACTGTGCAAAGCTTTGTATCCAGACTGAAATGGATCTAAAGTGCTATTTTCATCTAAAAAAGGCTGCAGTTGTGCCAAAACACATTTCTCCAAAATGTTTGACACAAAAGGTAATTTAGAAAAGGGCCGATCATTTGACAAACTTGTAGGATCAAGACCTGTTTTTTTGATCAAAGGCTCAACAACAGCTCCTTTACAAAAAGAGGGCACACTGCCAGAAATCAAGCTGCTGTTGATGATGTCCCTAACAGACAAGTCAATAGAGTCCCAGACTTCTTTAAAAAAGCGAGGGGGGACTGGGTCTGTGGGACAAGACGAGGGTTTTAGTTTGTCAATTATTCCTGTAAGCTCAGGCATGGACACAGGCTCACACTGACAAAACACAGCCGAGCACTGAGTGCCCACATTGAAACTCAATGGAGGAGGAGATAGAATTGCCCGAATAGAAGCAACCTTGTCATTAAAAAAGGTGATACAATTTTCACAAGTTTCACTTGTCATCTCCAGTGAAGTGGCTGGATTCGGATTAAGAACAGAACTAATAGATTTAAAAATAACACGTGGCTTGCTGAAACTATATAAAATTAAGTCTGACATATATTTTGTTTTCTCAGCTTTAACCACACTTTGATAATTCCGACAGCTTTCTTTTAGAATTTGATAAGAGACCTCCAAGTGATCCCCTTTCCACTTACGCTCCGCCCTTCGCCCCTCACGCAGAGGGTAATTTCACCACACCTTGTGTGTGTGTGACTATCAGTGGTACTTTAACTTTAAACACTGACTGACAGTACAAAAAAGGCAAGATTGCTAGGAGTGTTTCGATCGGGGTTTAAGGATGCTGAGTCCGATACCGATCATTCATGAGTGAGATCAGCGATATCGATCACATCAACTTGTAAATGTATTTATATTAAGTGCTATTGACAGTGTAACAATATCAACACGACATTTAAAGAAGTTCCTTATTAAATTTTATTACATACAATTGTTTGAGCAAAACAACGTCAATAGTACACAATAACCAAACAAAAGTAAAAACTACCACTCATTTAAATGATTTAGTTTTAAACATTAAAGTCCTCCTCTCACGTGTACACCTGGTCGCGACACATCAGAAAATCACAACAGCTCTTGTTACATACATTATACTCTCTTTAACTCTTATTAATCTACTTGATAATTTCATGATAAAAACGTGCACTTTCTGCTGTAACGTGATTTGTCTTAACTTATAAAAACTTTAGTGAGCATTTATTTCTTGTCTCGTTTCAAGCTAGCCTTGCGGCTATTTTGGTGATTAGCATGGCTTTCACCTGCTGCTTGCTTTCTCTGTGTTTGGATTTTTTGCCTTCAGTGATAATATTACTTGTAGGAAATGCAGTTTATTTGCCGCTATGGTGGTGATGATTATTAACTAGGAGAGCGGCTCCACACTGTGTATGGACATACAGTTAGTTAGCTGTCAGCCGGGGACCAAAAATAAAGTATCAGCCAGTGTGGATCGGCTTTTGTGATCACAGAAATTGGCGAATACTGATTGGTTCCCGATCGATCGGTGCATCCCTTAAGATCCATCCATCCATCCATCCATTTTCTACCGCTTATCCCTTTCGGGGTCACGGGGGGTGCTAGAGCCTATCTCAGCTGCATTCGGGCGGAAGGCGGGGTACAAGTCGCCACCTCATCACAGGGCCAACACAGATAGACAGACAACATTCACACTCACATTCACACACTAGGGCCAATTTTAGTGTTGCCATTCAACCTATCCCCAGGTGCATGTCTTTGGAGGTGGGAGGAAGACGGAGTACCCGGAGGGAACCCACGCAGTCACGAGGAGAACATGCAAACTCCACACAGAAAGATCCCGAGCGCAGGATCGAACCTGGGAATCCCTTAAGATTGCACTTTAAATTTATTTGCAGGTCATAACTGAATCCTGGTCAATCAATCACTTTGATACTTAACATGTCCATTTACACCTCCCTAAACCCCTAAATTGATTAAGAGCCTACAGAATGCTGACCAAGTGTACAAACAGTGGACGCTACATCTGCACTGATGTTTCTCCAGCCATCCCAAAGACAGCCAGCGGTGTGCATGAATTGAATTACTCACTTCATCTCTAAAATCTCCTCCAGCTGTTTCCTTCGCTCTTGCCTCATGTTGGTCAGGTGACTGTCCCGCTCTTGCAGGGACTGCTGCGTGGACGAGAGACGCTGCTTGGTGGAATCCAGCTCCTGCCTCGTCCTCTCCAGGGTGTTCATCAGCTCCTCTAGCTGAGTGACAGATGGGTTTAAGCAACGGTGGACCGCGCTGCAGCGAGGATATGTTGAAACCCACCTTCGAATGATGGCCGCCGTCCAAAGAGCTGTCCTTACGTGTGTCCTGTCCCAAGCTTTTCTTGTCCCCTTGGGGTCCTAGTTTGATGTTCTGGCCCTTCTTGGTCTGCTCTTTGCCTCCTTGTCTGTAAAAGCACACATCCTTAAGCTAGACATCCCAAATCAACCATTTATCTGCCAAGAAGTACGTCTTTGGGGTGTTTAAAAAAGGTAAGGCGATGTCATACCAAACCATGAAGCACAACCAAGCAGTGCAACGGTTAGGCACATTTGAAATACAGTTAGTTCTTGAATGGTGCCAGTCATGAAAACTGATGACCTCATGTTAATATGTTAATCATGTGAAAAGACTTACATTAAGTTAGAGCAGCAGAGTTAGAACGGGGAGGAAAGGGGGTAAGGATGCTACATACCTGGGAGCCAAACTGCAGACGAGGGGAGGGAATGGTAGAAGAGAATAAGGGGTGACAGGACAAGTAGGAAAGACATTGGAAGCCAGGAATAGAATGAAAAAAAATTAAAAACAAGACATTAAAACCAGGACATAATCACATAAAAGACAAAACACACCCAAGTCATGTTTCCACCAAGCAGTATCAGTTTGTATCAGCGTATCTTCAACCAAGGGTAAGAACAGAACTAAACTCTTCTATCAAACCACGGATTTGTTCATTTTAAATCAGCAAAATCATGTCAAAAGTTGAAATATACATAAATATATTATTAAATTTGTCTTACAATGTTATACTAATATCAGAGCCTTGTAATGTAATATGTACAATATTTACCGTAATTCGGTCATTTTAATCCTTGCCGTAACTAATTTATCGGCGCATTTATTTCCGTTTTCATAGCAGCACACTTCCAACTTCTGGCAACAACTGTGTGTCCTACTTCCTGAAACAAAGGTGTGTGCGCCTTCTAATCATGGCAGATTGGCTAAAAAACAAATAAGACGAGTATTTTTGGACAAATGAGGATTCACATTTTGAAGCTAAATATACAGAGGATGAACTGCTGCTTCTCGAAGCTAACACGAAGGAAGGGTGTGATGTTGGAGCAGACGGAGGCTGATAGAATGATGTGAAAGCGACTCAAATCGGCAAATGAGGAATTTGAAGCCAAGCTATTTCGACATAAATGGAGTTCTTACCCAAATAAAGCAGAAAAAACGTCCGCGATAATGCAGCACGTCATTCGTGCATCACGACAGACAGAATACGCTGTCTGGCTAGCTAATACTTTACAGATACTGTTTATGTTTTTTAGTCAGTACAGATTGGTGTCCTATTGTAGTGTGTTGCGCATTACAAACTTAAACGCTTTTTGTGCTGACGTAGAAGCTAACTTATCTCTTGCCAAAGTTATCTTTTACGGCTAATACCGTAGCAAGCCACTGTGTTAGTACGCTCGAAAAAGAGTTCCTCATTGTTTGCTCTTACATTAACAATACCGCTACAGCTTGGTTATTATACAGGTTACGGAATGTAAATTAATTATTGTTGACGGTTTTTGAATGCATTTTTAAAGTGAATTAGAGGTCAAATTGATTGCTCCCATTAGCTGCATTGCTAGCCACCGAGAACGAGCCAATTGTTATGTTAGAATGCAAAAAAACCCCCACCTTTTTGTCTTCTTGTCTCTCATAATGATTGTGAATGATTAGCAAAATTAAATAAAAAAGTGCAGTTCCCCCTTTAAATGCCCGCTCGCTACTACAGTAGAGGCTGGTGATTCATTTACATAACACAGCCCTCCAAAACTGGCTTATGTAAATGGCCAGTTCAAAAGTTTTTTGGTTGTTTTTTTTAAGTTTGCTTTCTTGATACTTTTGGACTGGAGAATGTCACAAACAAAGTTATTAAGACACCAAAGAACTGTTTTAAATTTAACATCCATATTGTGTGTATAGCTATATAGTCCTCATTCATTTTTTGCACTATTTTAACATTTTCTAATGCATGTCTAATACAAAGAAGGAGCTGCTTTTAATCTTTTTGTACATGCGTATGTTGACAATGAAAGGCATTGTTTTGTAATTGTGTAAAAATTCCTCCACTTAATTACTGTGGTTAGTTTCTGGAAATGTTAGCGTACCTCTCGACTGGTTATGGATCATCTATTTTGGTAACTTCTGACAGTGGAAACAACAACAAATGTGAACTCAGCTGTATTACTTGGTGGAAAAGGGGTTTAAGTTCATAGTCAAACAACACTGAGGACTGAATCTGCGCCAGTATCAGCTCCCGGCCAATGCAGGGTGCACTTATCCCTGAAAACCCTGAACCTTGTGCATCTGCTGCCAAGCCCGAGGATGGCAGACATGCAGTCAAACAGGCAGAGTTCAGCCGGGTCAAAGAAGAGGGAAAGAAGAGTTAGGGAGCAGAGAAAGGGAAGTCAACAAGCGAGCCAGACGGGAGCAGCTGGGCAGAAGATAACCAGTTAGGGATGCAGGGTTGATCGGACAGCACCCCCCACATTTGAGTCAGGACCACACATACAAGAGTACCCCACTCACTGAGCAACCTGGATCTGGATATTCATGCAGGCCACTGATCCGAGCATTGCCCTTAAAGTCTGCTAGGGCAAGCTCGGCAGGACAATGATGGGGGTAATCAGGGAGGTGGGCAGCACATGGTGAAGAGAGTGGGTGATGTTACTGGGGCAGAAGGGTCAGGGGAATGAAACAGGGATGCATACTCGAGTCGGGAGAGGCCTCAGCGCTACAGAATCCAAAACAACCACCACATCACATTAAACATGCATGCACATGTGTAAAACATTTTTTACCATAAATAACTCACACTTCAAACACACTCTGGTGCGTTTGCTGTACCACTATTGCTAATTTGCTGAAGCATAAACACGATCATTCCACAAAAGCACACAGAAACGAGTAACATGCAAGTGTGCGCGTCACAATGGGGCTCTTATAAAAGTATATTTTACAAGCTTTTGGTGAAATTTAAGTTGATAAATACAGTGGTACCTCGGGATACGAACAGACTCTCCGCTAATTGTTATGTTATTGTTATCTGCTGACAAAAGTACCGGGACACCTCCTCATTGTTGTCACACAGGAAGGGAAAATGGAAGAAAACATTGCCTCATTTTTGCAGCAATGACATCTTTTGGGAAAAGGTTGCTATTTACAAGGTGTTCTTGTTCATCCCAAACGTCAAGTTCTTTTACACCAAACTCTTCCAAGGACACAATTATTCAGAAGGTATTGGTATGATTAATAAGTAAGATTCCTGGGTAACTAAAATCTTGTGAGGTTTGTCCCAAAACTTTTATGTTGTCATGAAACTCATTAAAAGGTAATCAGTAAATTTGGAGTACAATAAACATGCCGTTCTCATT